>NC_042305.1:14376956-14411956 GCF_901000725.2 Takifugu rubripes | reverse complement strand
CACGTGGGTGAAGGACAAGGACGGCGGCGTTCCATGGAAAAGAGGGGCGAGCCACAGCCTGCTCAGTCTCGTGGTCACATACCTGAGTGTGCGCACGGGCGCGCGCCTGTGTGTGATGCCTGCCTGTCACATTTACGACCCACCACATGCTGTTCCAGAAATAACAAGCAAAAGCAAGTTTCCAACTTGCAGAAACACAATTGGATACGAAGCACAAGTGAGGTTTTATCAACATGAAGGTCAGCAGACCATCAACGGACACGTGCACGATGGCGGCGAATTCAGAGAATAGAGTCAGCATAATGTATGTTTTTTATGGGATATTTTGGTTAAGGGCACCGTTTGTACCCTACGTTTCACAATGCATTGTGGGATGCATTGAGTGCACTAAGTAGGTACAGAGACTCACATAACAGCCCTAGAAAATGGCATACATCCTAGTTAGGGCACTATAAAGGGAATAGGGGGCGATATCGGACAGCTTAGAGGTGCAAACTCTGTGGAAGATCCCCTGAACTAGTTGCGTTGATCCAGCCAGTAACATGTGGACAGGTTAATGTTCCAAGTTGCTTCACTTCATAAAGAAAATGTTTCTCCAAAAACACTCTCCCTCCTTCCTAAAGCCTTATAAGGGCAGCTGATCCGTCTGCAGACAGAGCGCAGTGCCACGAGTCTCGCCCTGTTCAGCCCTTTCTTACACATTCCCTGGTATTTTTGGCTGTTTGAGCTCTTCCGACAGATTGTGCTGAAAAGGTGAAAAAGTTTGGTTATTGGTCACATCCTAGCAAAACTCTTTCAGCATCTAACTTTGATGGGAAGCCAAAATGGCGCAACAAAGAGAAAGAGAATAGCACAGTGCTGAGTCACCTGCACACACACACACACACACACACACATAAACATGCGCTTACCTCCAGAGCGTTCATGCTTGCGATCTGTGTGCAGCAACATTGCAATGGGCATTCCAACATTTTTGGATCGACCAGCAACCAGCACATTCTTCCCCACCGTCTCAATACCTGCGCACACATTTTTCAGGGTTATTCAAGGCTGACGGCTCAGACGTGACAGAGAAGGACTGTCAAAAGGTGTGAAAAATATGACCCCCGGGACCCCATATGCTGTGGACTGAATCCATATTTTAATGTTTCAAACTGTGCCACGTGGCAACAAAGCCAGAGAGGTTTATTGTCCTGCTTTTTAACTCACTTTGAAGGCTGAGTGTTATACTTTTGCTCCTATATTGATGAGCCTATGGAGCATAAATGATTGTGAGTCGCCACCTAGTGGACGAAACAGTTAACAGCGCCAACACTTTTAATTTAAACTGCCATTGAAGGTTTACGATCTTGAATTTTTAAGGTAGTTTATTACTGAACCTTATGACAGTTAATGTACCAATTAAACATAAATGTGTCACATTATTAAGACAAACTGTGAAAAATTGTGAGCACATCAGCCATTTATTCCTAAAACAGCAGCAATTGGAACTGCCAGCTTCACGGTATTAAGTATTTTTATGGTATTTATCGCTGTATTTCTTTTTTAAGTTACCTGCTCTTTTGATGATCTCCCACACTGCTGCAGGGGTGGCCGGCACCATGGATCTCTGATCCAGACACAGTTTACCAATATTCACGATATGGAAGCCGTCCACGTCCTTCTCTGGAGCGATAGCGTTACACACAGCTCGCTCGTTGATATGCTCTGGGGGGGTGAACGGGCAGCACAACAGGCACCGGTTAATTGTTAGCTACAGCTGCGAAACGCCGCGCGGAGCAGCTCTTTCGGACGCCACCGTCAGCGACGTTATTCCGTGACTGTGTTTACCAGGAAGAGGCAGCTGCACCAGCAGGCCGCTGACCCTCCAGTCACGGTTCATCTTGTCAATCAGCTCCAGCAGCTCCTCCTGGGAGACAGAGCTTGGCCGCACCACTGTGTCACTGGAAATACCTGCACGGCACGACGGACGGCGCACGTGCACAACACGTGTTTACCTTTCGGTCGCCTACCATGTGGACATTTTGCACACGGGGAGGGCAAACTTACCCAGGATGCTAGCTGCTCGAGTTTTATTCTTCACGTAGGTACGGCTGGCCGGGTCTTCCCCGACTAACACCACTCCTAAATGGGGTCTCATGTTACCCTGGGCTACCAGCTCCTCCACATCACGCTGGATTTCTCTTTGAATCTGACGAGCCAGCTCCGTCCCCGAAATCACCACGGCCGCACGCCTAGAGTTGGAAATAACAGAAAAACCTGAACGACAGCAGGCGCGAGCGTGGCACCAGAGGCTGTAAAACAACCACAAACACGAATACTGTAACAAATACGGCTGAGGTTAGAAGTCAATTTGTTGTGTTCCTAAAAGTTGCCATTCCAAAGCTAACGTCTTTAAAATGTCAACGTGTCAACAACAGCAGTATGTAGCAACATGTCACGTCGTTGTGGCAGAACAGAACAGTTGGTGCCAGTAATCTAGTGGTACCAGTTAGCTGGTAACCAGTGGATTCCCTCTGTCGAAGGTTGGACAAAGGACGCAAAGGATCCCCACCTGCACAGGTTAGGGGGGGGTCAGAATACCATGGACAGAATCAGTTAGGATCCTCAATGTCACACCACTTTTATTTAGACCCATTTACATGGTGAAGGGAAGCATACTGTAGGTGAACATTGTCATATTTAATGAGTTGGCCAGATATGAATGAATGTCCTAGAATTCCCCCCCCCATTATACTCCCCACTTGATGGTAAAGTGGTCAGACTGAACCGTCTGGCTAAGGTGGGGTAACGTCAGTGCATCAATCCCACCTGGGACGGTCTGTGCCCACCGACCAGCCCTCTGCCTCCTGACCGGTGAGCACTCCTGTCAATCACCAGCCTCCGACACGTGACGGTACACGCGCTTTCCCCGGCGCGGGAGCGTCTCATCCCTTGATATAAAAACGCGCCGGCGTTTGGAGCGCGCTCCGCTTACCTGCCCGCCGTCTGGTGCACGTCCCTCCGCTGGCCATCGCCCCTTCGGTGCAGCCGCAGTTTGCTCCGGCAGCAGTGATGGGGTAAGGTTAGCGGGCTACAAATCCTGAAGGAGGAGCGTAGCGGTGAAACAGAGGCCGCCATGTTTGTGTGTGTGCCGTGGAGACGGCGCGTGGCTGGGATTGGGAGGAAGGGGGCGGGGCTCTGAGGTGAAGGATGGCTGCGGGCGGCTGGACGCGGTGTTCCGCAGTACGATTGTGGAGAGACATGCGGGAGCTGCGGCCTCGCGTTTTTCGCGTTCGTTGAGAGGTCTGAGCGCACTGGGGTGTGTTGAGGTAACTGTGAAATGATTTGGAATTAATAAACATCACGGAAAAGATATTTTGGGGGGGAAAAAACCCAGCTTGCGTCACGTCGTTTCGCGATATTGCCACAAGATGGCAGCACGTGCTCAAAGCACAACTCATCCACAAATACCGTAATACTTTTAAAATGTGAAGTCGCCTTTAGTTTTGCTCTTTAGGCGAATATTTTTACCTCTGCTAGTATTAATAATAATGTTAGTATCGCTTACAAACACTACATGTGAAAAAATAATAATACTATTAATGTATTCCAACAAGACTATATAGTTCTAGGACATTCATACAGATGTGAAATTGTATTATATGAATAGTAGTTGAATTACATGATTAATATAATATTTGTGGAGTATCTTTGTGAAATTTGGCTGTGAAGTGATATATTGTGCAAAAAAGGTAAATATTGGACATCAAACACATAAACGAAAGAAGAAAAACAATAAATTCTAATACAGTACTGACAAGTAAACAGAGTTAAAAATGCTGTTTCTAATTTTTTAAAGCTGGTGCTTGGAGGCAAACTTCAATTTAAGCACCATACAAACATGACAGACAAGACTGAAGGAAGCTGATCACTTAATTGTGGGTTATGTAATTGGATTCCAGAGTTCAGGCTCTCAAAAGTTCAAGAAAAGCAAATAAAGAAAGGCAGGGGAAAGTGTAAACACAGCCACATTGAAAACAAAATCCAATCATTCCTTATAGATTTTTCAAAAGCAGAAAGATAAAGTCGCAGCAGTTAATCTTAGTGACGTGTTGGGCTAAAGGCCTGTTTAGGTGGTGGGAGTGTATCCACAAATATGGTACACGTCCCTCCCAGGCGACATGCCTGGACATGAGACTTGTGAAGAATGTACCGTTTATCCTGTGGGACTCCTCCTCGGCACTAATTAGTTTTTTGTTGTTCTGTTTGCCAGCCCATAGGTTGACCACATACAGTAGATATGACCACATCCGTGCTGCCAACTAAAGAGTGACTATGAAAACATGGTCAGTAAGACTATGGCCTGTGTCCCCCAGCAGCACTTTAACACGGTACCCCCCCCCCCCCCCCCCCAACAACAGCAGAGGACTGGTCTCGGGAAACTCGGACCAGGCTGTGATATTTGCTATGTGGCTGTTGAAGCCGTCAGGATGGCAAAGTGTCTTCATGTTTGACTACTGGAGCAAAAAAAAAAGAATATTATAAAGCTGGGAACCTCCCCATTCTTCCCCCCTCCCTCCCCAATTCAAATTAGCTTATTTAAATTGGATCAGAAGTCAGTTTAGATTAACCTGTCCTGTAATACCAAACGTCCCAGCTCTTCTGCTTTATGGTGTTATGGTTTTACTATCTACTTTTATTGTTCTTTGTGTCTAGGAACATCCTGCTTACACAGGTGTGGATGTTGTTGTCACAGTTATTGCTGCTCTAAGTGTCTATACAGGCCTGCCCGTACAGATGTGGCACATCTTTTCATGTTCTATGTCACGTTCTAAACAGTGACGAAGGTGTGGAATTTAATCACGCTGCCACAAAATCCACCCGAGCATCTCGCACTATGAGTTTTGCCTTTTGGAAACCTGGTAAACTGCACATCACGTTAGCATTACTCTCACGGGACTGGTGGAAGTAAACGGGCTTCGTCGCCATGGTGATCCATTTCTGTTGCCCTTGATTGTGGTTATGACGCACCTCGAGCACGTTTCTGGCGTTCTGCGCTTCAACAAGACGCTACAGGCTCGTTCCGAGTGGAAAAACCTCACAAACAACATCACTAAAGTTTTACCGCTTCCCTTTCTGATCTTTCTTATTTAACTTATCAGCTTTTTGACCATTTGCCCTCCATGTTTGTGTCCCATTCAGGGATGGTACCCTCCTAATGACCCCCCCGCTGTTGTGGAGTGGTTCGCTGGTTACGTAACACATTTATGCGCACGTGGCCACTGTCGTAATACAATAAACAACGTTTGGACGGATTCGCTGTGAGGAAACACGCGCAGCGGTCGTCACGTGCATGCGCAAAACACCGGGCACTGAATACAGAATAAAAGAAAACGTTTTGCTTTTATTTGGGGGGTAAATCGTGGTGGAGGTTTGGCGTAATTAAACGTGCCAGGCCGCCCCTTCTTTCTTTACTGCTCGATAGTTTACAGGTGCGTAATAACGCACGAGTCCGACATGGCGCAGTGATGTCTGCGGTAGAAAGTCCTCCTTTAATGTTCAAGAACGACCTCGTCCGAAAACGTCATCCAACGCGACGGTTCTGTCCGGAACATCGCGTCCGTGTCTCGCAGATGCCAGACGCATGATCTGTTTTTAAACGCCTCGATCCCATCCAGGTCCTCGCAGACTGACCACCCCGTCTCGCCCCCCTCCCTCCCTCCTTCCCTTCCTCTCCTCTCCCTCCTCCCTCAGCCGTAGCTGTCATCTCGAACGGCGCGCCAGAGACGACGGCTCAATCCCGGCCACGAACAGCAGCAGGCGACATTCGGCGCAACGCGGTCACAGGAGCCGTCCCAGCGGAGGTCAAGCGTTCCGGACGACGACCGCGGCCGGAATCCGTGACATTTTCGACGCCGTCCACGGAGGAGAGCCGTTCTGGGAAACGACAGACCAGATAGAGGCGTGGAGGCGGAGAGCGACAACACATTCCCACCCTCCCCGTGGTGTCCTATTTCGTTGGTAAGTGTATTTTATGGCTTTAAACTGCTGACCGCGTTCATCCCGCTTCGACATTTTGTTTTTTTTTCCAAACCCTGTTAAGAGACTTCCGAGCGCATTTCCTGCGGTGAGCGTGCGTTGGGGGGCAGTTTGCAGGCGGAACGGGGCCCTGGTGAGTGCGGACACAACATGACACAAACGCACTTAAATGAGCTGCTGCGGTAAACGGGGCCACGCGCCTCTTCATCTGCCGCATGTTCGCCTCGCGCGGGGAATCGACGCGTCGCGAGGCGCTCGCGGCATTGTTGCCACTCGCAGCCACGCAACTTGTGGGTCAATGGAGCTGCTACACGTGTGTTAAACACCCGACCGAGTCACAATAGCCAGACACGCCGTCTGGGGGGGGCGCCTTGCCGGGGCGAGCCGGGGCGGAGAGGTGTGAAAGATCCAGGGGAAACCGAGCGCTGGGGTAATTTATGCGTGTGACGAATTGCGTACTGTTAATCACGCCAATTCATTTCAATCTGTTGAGCTTTCCGTGAGTCGAGGCGGGTCGACAACTGCGCATGCGCATTATGCAACGCCACTACCGCTCCATTGCCCAATAACAAAGCACGACAGTCTTATCTCAGCTGTGTGTTGTTTTTTTTTAAATTCCTCGATGTGTTATAATTTAGATTGAAGTGAATAGATGAATTAGTAGGTTAATTCATAGCAGGTTGTTTTGTGTAGATACCATACCTGCTGTAACTGGTACTCTGAGATGATGGATTTGAGAGACTGGAGACATCATCACAGTCAGTAGTGGAGCAGAGCTGCTTGGAATAACCCTGGGGAGGCAGGACGAGGTTTAAACATGCCACACGTTCCTGCCACCGAGGACACGAAGGCCTGTCTTTGTCTCCGTCACACATGCAGATTTTCCAAACAGGGAGAAGTCAACAGAAAACAACAAAACTGTAGCAAAACTCAGAATGTTGCAAACGTTGTTGGATACTAATGATGCGTGACAGCTTCAGGCTGCGCGTGTTTCGCGATAGTTTTCAGACAAATGAATTTATGCCGCTAATGCTACTGTATTGATGCAGCCAGATCTGTGTCTTTGCTGCAAGATACAGGCGATGGTGCGTGACTGTGACACCGGAGCTAACGCCCCCGCCATAATCCCGCACAGAGCTGTGCACACCGCTGTAAACTCCACATGAAACGTGCGTTATGCTATAGCTTACATAGCAGCAGAACAGGATAGGAGCCGCCAGGACGCAGTTTGAGTTAATGATCAATGTGCATTCTGATAAGGCGATTAAAAGGAATGCTGGGGGGGGGTGCCACCAACGCACACACGCTTGTGTTTTTCTTCCAGTTGTCTTAACTTTGGGTAGGATGTAGTGAAGCGGCCGCCACCTAAACTATAAGACAGTATCTCCTGGGGCCATAAACATAGTACAGATAAAAAAATATAGCATGATAAGATACACAGATTAATAACTTCCCCATTTTACACACCGTGCTTCTGTTGCACACGGTGCGATAAAGTCGCCGTCGCCGTGCTCCTTTCCCGTATGCGCCGCTCACGTCTGATGATGAGATCTTGTGAACTTGGAAGGAACAACGAACATGACATTTACTTTTAATCACGCTTTATGTGTCTCGTGGATTTTGGGTGGTTTCGCAGCAACGCGGGGGGGAGGACAAATTCAGCCGATATTTGACTGTACCTTGACCTGGTCTCGGTTTCGGCCTCGCGGCACAGACCGACACGGCGTTGCCAGCGTGCAGCTGCAGATTAGCCCCACACCTTCGCTGGACTCGCCGTCCATGCTAATGCAGAAATGTGAGACGGTCGACGCGCCAGGACGCACAGAATCAGCTGTGAGGTTGGGCAACTTGTTTTGAAAGCGACGTGTATGAAGATTGCCGTCAGTGTGGGAGGCGTGCAGGGAGGGAGGGGGGTATACATTGTGTAATTTATTTGTGTTCAACGAGCTGAAAGAGCAGAGTCAAACCAGTTTCCCTCTCTCTCTGTCTCTCTCTCTCTCTCTCTCACGTGCATCAGCAGTTCAGCTTCCAGATTCTCTGTGTTCTCACACTCCTTTTTTGCCCAGGGGCCGCTTCTATGGCACGTTGATGCCAGCGCTGTTTGGGCCACTTTAAATGGGCCAAAGTTCATTTCCTGGCTAGTCCACTTAAAAATGTACATCTTCTACCAAAGAGGCGTGAGCTATGAGTTTAGAGATCAATGCTAGAGGGAAGTGTATGGAGAATACACTGAAGTCTGTTCTGGTTTCCATGGCACTCGGGCCCCGCACGGGCTGGCCCTTGTACCGGATGGTGTGTCCACCTCTCTGTGGGCTGTAGAGTTGCTGGCAGTGTCAGAGAACAGTCTGTCTCTCTGATCGTCCCACCTCAGCCTCAGTCGCACAATTGCACTCTTATGACTGAGCCCTCCTTCGCCATGGCAGAGTCACATGATGGCACAGAATGTGGGAATCTTCATGCTGGGCATCTGTGTGTGTGTGTGTGTGTGTGTGTGTGTGTTTGTGTGTGCATGTGTACATGCTGTATGTCTCCACACACTTGTTTTACCTAATCCGAACGGTGAAAGTTGGTTTAGCTCGGCGTGGAATAAAGAAGAGACAAAATAATCGTGTAGCTCTGCGTCTCTGTTTCAGTAATTAGCTTGGGTCAGATTGTGTTTAAAGTGTGTGTTTGTGGGTAGTGGGCTCAGTTTTCTGTTCCTGTTTACCAGAGATTTATAGAGGCCTGTAAAGCACTTGAGTCTGCTTTTATCCACTTAAATATATGTGGTTTGTCTGCATTTTACTGTATGAAGCTAATTTGAGGGAACCCCCCCAGATAATGCTAGCTGGCTCCGTCACTACCGCCATGTAGGTCTGCAATCTTCTTTGACCCAAAAGTAGATCACTTTTCTGGTACATCTTCGCAGGAATGTTGCGGCGTTTTCTTTTTGTCTTCAAAATGACTACATTTGCCCACCCGGGCGGCCATTAGCGTCCCGGCGGTCTGCTTCTTCTTTGTTGATTTTCTCGCAGGAGATCATTACTTAAGTGGATGAGGTCCGTGCAGTCGGGAAAACTTCGGTTCTTTACGCTGTGGCTCCCTCAAATACAAACGCTTGAAACGTCAACATGGCCGACGAGCCAACACCTAATTATCACAGTTAGCAGCACAGCCGCTTGTGCTAGCTGCGTCATTGTGTCTGACCTTGAGTGTTTTTTTGGCTACGTTTGTCCTCGCCACTCGGGCCCAGGAGAGCCCTTTCTGGTGGCCTTCTGTAAACGGTCCGGTCCGTATCAAAGCGTTGTCACACAGAGCACCTCTTGTTAGGGTGCTGGCCTGGTGTTAACTATGCTAATGACAAGCTCACTACTGAACTGTGAGGCTTTGTGTTATATGTATGAGAAGCAGAATAGACCAGTTCTTCTCCTTCAAACACATTTGTTGCGGTCACCTATAAAATGAGGCATAGCTCAGTGGGGGAGGGGGGGGGGGGGTCAAGGTCAGGGGACAGTTTGTTGGGAATATCTGAGGGCAGATGGCTTGATGGAGCTCTGACCAAAGTAAGAAGACCTCTTCATGACGCTCGTGCCAGTTGATGATATCATCTCCTCGGTCTGGCGCCGACGCTTGGAGCAAATCTGTTGCTGAACGAGTGAAAGCGTTCGGGTTTTTCAGAAACCGTGCCCGCTCGCACGTCCACCTGAAGTGACGACGGTCGCGACAGGCATCACGGAGGAACGCCCATTCCGCTGCCAGTTAATAATCTTCCCCGCGCGTCTATTTGATGGTGCGGACAGGGCAGGGCTCCATGTAAGGATGAGCAGCTGGCTGACTGGTCACTCCGCTCATGTGACGCTGCTATTTCTAGCCAGGCCGTCCCTCCTGTCCGCCGCCTTTAGCAACACAGGCAAGTGTCGGATACGTGACACCTCAGACAGCAGCGAGGCCTGACAGTAGAGGTGGTGCGGCAGGTGGAGTCACCTTGCCTGGTGGGTGAATTATTCCATTTGAGGGCATTTAAGGCGCTCTCACTAATGCTTGAGATGGTGCTAAGATCAGGCACGTTTGTCTGGGAATGCATAAAGTTGTGTTTTTTTTTGTGGTTAGCACTTTTGGTCTGTAAAACGTTAAATGGAAATGATTGTCTGACGGTGTCTTAAACTTGGTCGGACTCTGGTGTGGTGCTGCTAAATGATACCGTTCATCTATGACATTTAATTATACGTGCTGACAGAACTGCGCTTGTGATCTGAAACATTATCAGCATTTTTCAGTCTGCTTAACACTGCATTTTATTCCTCTTGTAAGAAGAGCTAATCTCAGTTTTGACACCAGCTTCAGGATTAATTGTGCACGTCCCTGCTCTTAATAAAGCTAAATTGAACAAGTGACTATAATAATCCAAATATAGAAATGGAAGCCTTTTTGGAACAGAGCCCGGGGAAACTGCAGCCTCGTGCACTATTAAAAACACATTCAATGTTGTGAGCCGTCTCCTCCAGCAAATATATTGCACCGATGAGCAATGGGGATGTGGGAATAAGCTATTATTAAAAACTTCCAGAGTTCTTTGTGTCAATTGAGAGTTGACATCTATATATACTGCATTTCCGCTCCGGTATGTCCCCACAGTGACACCAGAGCGATCGATGTCAACAAACTGGATGGGATGATTTTCCATGCAAGTGCCCAGTAGCACTGTTGTTGAAGGGAGGGTGGGAGACGTTGCGTAACACGGAGCAGAAGATGCGGTGGGGAAGCTAACGGGACAAAGTTGCCGTTTGGGAGTAAAACGTGCTCCCGCCTGCAGGAGAAGCCTGTGGAGGGCAGTGTTTGGATCTGTGGTCGGTTCCGTTGGTCAGCAGATTCTTGCGACCAAAAACAGGGCTGCAGGCCCAAAGCTGGCGTTTATATTCTGTTATATTCAATATTAGGTTTGCTCGGGGTGAAATGAGGAGGACTGCGTTTGCCATCCTCGCCTCCTGGTGGGGCATAAAATGCAGCTCTGATTTGAGGTGATGTGATGGGGGGGAGGGGATTATTTATTTCAATAGGTTTAGAGGTGACTCGGGCAAACTAACCCAGGTTCCCTCGCTGGAACATCAGCAGGCATCATTCTTGCGTTTCCGCCTCAAAGTTCAGGGACGTTGGTTCAAGTCAGGCTGACGATGAATCCTGTAAGTTTGTTTCTTCCGTAGATGCAACCAATGGCTGTTCTCAGCAAACAGCCCCACCCCTCAAGAGTTCTGCTCAAGAAAGTTTGGGGATTTTTTTTTTTCCCCCCTGGATGATTTTGGTGGAAACGATGTTTTTTTTTTGTGTGAAGGCTGCTCATTTGTAAGGTTAAAGGTTTGAATCCCAACGCCGAAGCTGTCATGTGAAAATCCCCCGGCTGCTGTGACCGGCCCACTCTCCCGACCCACTCCGCTGCTTAAGCGAGCACGTTTTTGTGCATTGTTTTAGTTTCCGCCCAGAATAACCAGCAGAGTAATCCGCTGACTCACTGACCGGCCTAATCCGGTCGGCCTCGTGCTTTTTGCTTGTGCTGTTACACACTCACGTTAAACAAATGTATGGCCCAAAAAAAAGGGCGTGTGTTTGGGAGCACATGCGTCTGCGTAGAAGCCGACATTCCTGCTCCCCGTGCTCCCTCCCCCACCTCCGCTGCGTCTCCCGCTACGTGCGCCCAGCAGCAGGCCTACTCAGAGCACTCCGTAATTCTGTTAGCTGGGTCATGTGCTGGAAGCCTGGATTAAGAGCATGAGGTCAGAGACCACTAGATCCATCTTAGAAACCAGCGTTCTCTCACTCTCTCAGCCGCTGTCTGTCTCTCGTCCACACCCACAGATGGAGACTCAGCCGTCCAAGATCACAGATAGTTGGACCCTCTCGGGTCGCTTTGAAAACATCCACATTTAAAGTAGCAGCCGAGTTACCACACGGTCTCAGTTCCGTAGCTCCAGTCGTGTACGGTCATCCAGCAGAGCAACATTAGGTTGTTGGTAGGTAGGAGACCTAGAAAAGAGACCTGCACCTCCCTGTGGGCTGCTAACAGCTGTGGAGGTTTAGACAAATGCCACAGGGTCCCTCCTCATAATCCAATGATTAGAAATGGTGAGTTAGGGCATAAAGGTGACCCCCCCCCCCCCCACACACACACACACCGTTTATCACCTGTATCACTGCACTTTGAAGAATGAGTTCAAAAGAAGCTGACAATCCCGTAAATTTGTTATCTTCCCAAACTTTTGAATGTGGATGGAACTACAATGTAGCTCGTAGTTTTTCTGCAGCTAGCAAAGGCAAAAAAATGCTAAATTTGTATCGTTCAAAGATAGTTTGAGCCTCCTTGGACACTCTGCATGTCTCAGTGCCAGAGCGGATGCTTTTAATCGTTGTTTATTATCTGTACACTGCTTTTCCCCTCAAGCCGCTGGCACAATTTGGGCTGCGTTTTTATTCGCTAATACTGGCACCCACTTTGTCCCAGTAACACAATTAAGACCCCGGAGCCTGCCAGTGGTAGATTATCGTTCAGAGACGTAGGTAGGTCAGAGGTCCTGGTCCAGATTCCTTCAGATTCTGCACCAGGACTGTTGAGGGATGGAAAAGGGAATGACCCCGGCCAAGCAGACGTTCTTTTGTTCTTGGGTTTCTACTCTGATGCATGGAGGACAGCCTTGGAGCGTGGGGGGAGGGGCGGGGTGTGGGTTAGTGGGGGGTGGTGGAAAACAGTCAGCGGGGTCATGGGTAAGATGACTCTTATACCAGGAACATGGAGACAGGTGGCAGAAGAAGAAGAAAGCTGGACAGCAACCTCAAATAGGTACAATTGTCGGTAGGTACGGCGTTCTGTAACCCCGTGGTGCTTGGCTAGCTAACAAACCGGCATGTTTGTTCTGTAGCAGATGTACATGGCTGTACGTTGTAGCCACTACTTCAGATGCTAACTGTGAGAAAAACAGATCCTTTCTGAATAAAAGCTTCATTTTGGCCTGTTTTTGTTGCTGATTGACAGTTTCAGCATGTTTGTTGGGAACATTTCCACAGAAACGTGCCTGAAAAGCAGCCATGCTGTTAGTCAGTTTGCCATTTAGGGGTGAGGGAGTCAATTTGTGAACTGTGCTGAGTGAAACCAGAGAGAGGTGACCTTAAAGAGTATTCAAACTTAAGGCTTAGTCAACTCTGAACGCTGGGGGTGGCTGAACGAGCTGCAGGTCTACTTTATGGTTGGTTATCTGTTTAATGCTGCCAAATACCAGCTCGCACCTTTATTTGAAATGGGTTTTTTGTTGAATGTTTCGCAATATATAAGTGTTGTAATCGTGTGTTATGGATTTTAAAAAATACTAAAGTTGTCCGTAATTGTGAGGGAGTAACTCTGCAGACAAAATTGAGCGTGAAATAACGTCCCCAGCTGAAGTGATTCAGATAATTACTTCTGGGATTTATTATGATTTGTGGCTGCTGACGCGAAATCCATTTATTGATTTAACGTCATCATCTGCAAAATTTCTGAAAGGTCATCTTGCCTTCTGCCTTCAGAACTGCCCTATTTCATTGTGGGAGACATTCAACAAGGTCTTGGAAACATTCCTCAGAGAGTTTAGTCCATGTTGACACGTTAGCATCACTCAGTTGCTGCACATCTGTGATACGAATCCACTTTGAGATGAGATGAGCTTTGTGACGCGGTGAGTTGCCCTGCTGGAGCAGTCATCAGAAGACGGTCCTCTGTGGACATAGAGGGATGGACATGAGCAGCAACAACAGTCAGCTAGGCCTTACAGTCTAAATGACGCTCAATTGGTACTAGTGGGCCCAAAGTACGTCCAAAATCCCCCCCACACCATTACACCACCAGCAGCACCAGCCTGAACCGTTGATACAACACATGCTTTTAATGTTGTTTATACCAGATTCTGACCCAGCCATCCAGATGTTGCAGCTGAAATCGGGACCCATCAGGCCAGGCAACATTTTTCCAATCTTCTCTTGTCCAGTTTTGCTGAGCCTGTTCCAATGTGAGCAGTTCTACCTAATAAAGTGGCCAGTGAGCGTATTTGCACCCTAAAAGACCTTGAAAAGATGGCGCCCGCAGCCTGCCGCATGCGTGATCTTTAATCACAAATATACTCTGAAGGGAGGCTGAATAATGTGACCCGAGGCGCTTTCGCTCATAAAGGCCTTGACGGCTCTCCTCAGTGCTGCAGTGCAGCTCCACAGAGAGAACCGACCGACTGAGCGAGAGCGTTTATGGAAACGGAGCCTTTGAAGAGGCTGTTGCAGCTATGCGTGCTGTTGTTGTCATTCTTAAGAGGCCACCTCCTGTCCAAGGAGGCTGACCGATCACCAGCAATGCGCAGAGACCGCCTGCGTGTGTGTGTGTGTGTGTGTGTGTGTGAGTGTGTTTGGGTCTTTTGGAGACAGCGCCTCCCCACTGTGAAGCAGAGAGTCGGAGGCAGCAGGTGCAGCTGACGCACATCGGCTTTTTACCAGTCGGGGGGGGGGGGCAGAGAGGGAGAGAACAAGTGAGAGACAATAGCAGAGAAGTCACAGGAACGCTCGATCGCACCGCGGAGCGGTGTCAGAGTTTTACTGCTCCCATTCTAGTCGGTGACAGTGAAGGGAACAGGACCCGACGGTGCAGCGGCAGCTTCAGCGTCGATGGAGTGTGTGAGTAAAAACACACACATATACAGACGGCTTAAACTCTGGGAATGTCTCTGTGACCGCTGCAGCGTTCTTCTCTTTTTTTTTTAGGCATCAGCAGAGATTAAATTTCTTCAGCAGCCTTTTAAATCCTGTTTATTAGCTTATTATCTGCTGATTAGCACAGAGTGATAGAGACGCTTGGGGGGGCACCTGAAAGGGACGGATCGGACTTGTGCGTGTTTCTCTGTTGATGTCTCATCAAAAGAAGAAGCTACGCACTGGCTCAGCTGGTTCCATCCTGCGGAATACTTGCAGTAACAGGCGGCGTTGGCGATTGCGCACCCCGGGCTTCGTTCCTCCATTTTGTCACAGCGCCGTTCACCTGAGCGTGCGTCTTTGATTCGCGACTCGCCGCCGCTGGAGCGGCCCGGGCAACGCCGCGGGTGCCCTTGGTCCATGTGCGTGCATCTCCTCATCTGTGAAACGCATCCGCGCACATGCTCGCCTGTCCGGCCTCTCCTCCCTCGCCCTCCTCCGCGCTCCATTGGCTGCCCCCTCCCCACCTGCCCCTCCCCTCCCCCCGCAGCCAGCCAGTCAGCGGCACGCGCAGCCTCCCTGCCACTCCTCATTGGTCCGTGTGCGCTAAGAATGCAGATACTTCTCGGCGGTCTGGGCTCAGCTGACTTTGCCCCCCCGCTCCACCCCCCCTCTGTTGCGCTGTCTCGTTATCTCGCTCTCTCCCGCAACACCACCACGACCCGCTGGTTTCGCTCTGAGCCTCCTGCTCCCTCCCGTCATCAGCTGTTCTCTTCCACAGAATTATATTTTCCAATAATCACAGGCTCTCCCTGACTTCACCCCCCCCTCCCTCCTACCTTCACCCCTGCCATCCTTTCATCACTTTTCCCCTGATGTGAGGCGGCGGGGGGGTGGGGGGGTGAGTGGATTTCCAGTCCTCCTAATCCACCACTTTGAGAGCTGTCAGCGTGTCCTTGGTGACTGCAGTGTGCTTCAGGTCCAACAATTAGGCTGGGATGCTGCTCTGAGTCATCATCTGATTTGGCATGTAAGGGGTTAGTTTGTGGGGGGGGGGTGAATCGGTGAATAGCAGACCGCAGACTCGTGACACGGTGTTTTGCACCAGCTGTGCTGCAGTGGCATCTCGGGCAGATTAATAAGCATTGTTCAGCGACGTGAACAAACAGTCAGAGGAATGCTCGCAGCCAGCCCAGGCTTGTTTATAGTTCCAGAGCGGCCCTCGCGTCCAGAGGTCGGCGTTGCCTCGGGTAAAATGGGAGCCGATTTGCCTCGGGCTGTCACCCACCTGACGCCCACGGGGAAAAGATGCCGGGCAGAAGTATTCCTCAAGAGCATATGGGCTCACAGCGTGCGTGTTCTGTATTCATTTCCTTTTGTTTGAGGTTATTTAAAGCGAGGTCTGCTTGTACTCAACAAACATCTTACTCACCCTCGGTTAATGTGGAAGGTGGTTGCTGGCCAGCCAGGATCAATTTGGGGCATCAGTGCCTTTGAGATGACGAGACGGTCTCGTTACCTCCAGAACAGTCTTCTCTGCCTCAGTCCAGATAGAGACTATTCTGAGCTCGTTTGTTTGTGGCTTTTGGCTGCAGGTGTGTTTGTTTACTCTGCAGAAAATGAGCTGATCACATAAGGACTTTACAATTTAGTATAAAGCGAAGCGCAACACGGCGTTTAGCCCTGAGACTTTGCTAAACTTTGTAGCATCAATGCAGCTGCAGTAACTGAATCGACCATTCACAGCCAATATGACTGCTTGGCCTTCATCATTGTTCTGAGATCCCTGCTAAGGTTCAGACGTATTCTTACCTGAGGCAGTGGCAGCCTGGGGGAAGGAGGCTTTCTGCATCATCTGCAACATTTTATGTTGCCAGGGAAGCGTTTATATAAGTCCATTTTCATATTTACATATACACAGAACAGTCCCTGAGTTCAGGAGAGGTTGTCATGGTGATGTATCTGGAGTAGAAGAGCCACCTTCATGAAGAACATTTTGGGCTCAGATGTTGTTTGGATATTCTGGGTGAGGGCAAGACTGTCCGGGCTGGGTGACGTGGGGTTAACATGTCAACAACTATTCTGTGCATCTCTTTCATGCAGATGGTTCTCACCCAACATGGCGCAGTGGCACATTCATGAATGGAGAGAACCTTTTGCAGATATCGTCAATTTATATTGCTCTCAAAGTGTAAAAACTGCACAGCGATCAAACTCGTGCTGCGTAACTTTACTGAGAAGCTTTAAATAAATTAAGTTGCATAATGAAGTGAGTGAACCCTGACGCTGCTGTGAAGAAGGAAAGACGGGTCACGCTCATGTTACTGAAACCCAGCAAAGGACCCAACAGGACCTGCAAACATCAATGGCAGCGGTGAAAAGGCTGAATTAAATTGGGGAACCTCTGTGTTTTAGTTTCATGTGGTTTTCCGCATCGCAGGAGCCAATAAGAGAATTCTGTACATGTTTCACTCCGGGAGAATTTAGTTTTTGAACATGCTTGGCACTTTCACACCTGCTGCACAGCTTCGTCTCATCACCAGAAAAGTTCCCAAACTACAATTGTTTGCTTAACAAAGAACAGTCAAATTAACAATCCGAACATCTTGGATTTGTGTGTGTGTGTGTGTGTGTGTGTGTGCGCATATTTTCCTTCTATACTTGTGAGGCTAGTTTACACATTAAATGAAGTTCTTAAGCAGTTGAATTTTTGAACCTGTCTGCATATCTCCAGCTGAAATTATGTAATGTTTGCTGATTAATTATTAACTCGGCTAAAGACTTTTGACTGCACTTTTATTGACGAGCGCATCTTTATGACTTGAGGTATCAGTTTACTCTCATCCCAGCAGTCTCGAGCTGAATCTTTAGGAGCAGAGATACACATCGTTAAGTCGGGTCTCTTCCAGCTCTCCCACTTGTCATCCTGATTCAAGGAGGTCTCAGACAGACCCTGATCCAGAGACACCGTAATCATTCGACGTGTCTCTTGCGGTCCACCGAAGGATAAAGGCTGGTAGTGTCAGCGGTTTGTGACCTCAATTGTTCCAGATGGAGCGCTCTGCTTTCAGGAGGGAGCCAGAATCTGCCGCAGGCTATTTAGAAAAGAGCTGCCTGCCCCCACGCGATCAGAAGCAGACAGTCGCTTCACGCGGAGAGAATGTACTGGCCCGGCCTTCAATCTGTTTATGTTTAATGCTCCTCGTTAACAGCTGGCTTAACCATAGAAGGTGATGTGCTGCCATTAACCCCTGCAAAATGACTCTTCCAAGCGATTATGTGGCGGAGACGCCAGACAAAACGGGGGGACAGCAACATTTGTGGCGTAGATTTTTCTCAAGGACCACCGGGGGCTTCAGTGTTGGTGGCGCTCATCATCATCATCATCATTATGCTATCATGGAGATAATAGAAATAAGTTATGGGGAACTTTGTGGATGATTCTGTTGTTTCCCATATTCGGGTTCTGTTGAAGTTACCAGATCAGGTGGACGCAGGACGCGCGTGCTTCAGCGCTGCTTCAGCTGCTGCACCAGGGACGCTTCAACAGGAGAGCCAGACTTATTGTCAGAGTGGAACGAGAAAGAAATGGACAGAACACAAATGGAGTAGGTCTCAGTGAGGATGTCTGGTGTAGATAAACAGCAGGTCAGAGGTTAAAGCCTGTCCAACAAAGCTGCTTCTGCAGAGCCCTGTGTTGTCCTCGTGCACGGAGGTGGTAACAGAGCTGTAATGTAATGTCCTCTGGATCCTGTCTCTTTACAAACCGGCTGCTGTCTGCACCTTCTGGGACTGGCTAATTTGATTCTCTTGATCTGGGTTGTCATTCTGGATCCTTCAGAGTTTTTTTTATCTTCTGCTCCTCCCTCATGGTTCCTCCCCCCTCCTTTGCTTATAAATTGAAGGTGGCGTTGCCTGATGTTGCAGAAGCAAACCCGTGGCTTAAGTCTGACAGTAAACTGTCCCTCTTGTTCCTCCTGCAGGTGAAGGAGCGTGCAGACAGACTGACTCACACTAAGCTATGGAATGCTCTCTGCACTCGCCATCCTTAGTCTCCAATCTTTGGACTGAGCTCCAGTTGCTTAGTTAGCAGCTGTGCTTCTCCCCTCGAACTCTTTGTAACCAGGGGAAAAAGAAGAGTGGACTTCCTCGGAGTCCTCCAGTTCAAGCGCACACAGCACTTCTAGAAATTTAAAAAGAAAAAGTCGAGCTTCTTTTTCCACTCTTGGATTTTTGCCTGCTGAAATCCCATCAAGATGGATCTGGAGCCGTACCTGTGGATGGTGATCCTTGGCTTCATCATCGCCTTCATCCTGGCTTTCTCTGTTGGCGCCAACGATGTTGCCAACTCCTTCGGCACAGCCGTGGGGTCCGGCGTGGTCACGCTGAGGCAGGCCTGCATCCTCGCGTCCATCTTCGAGACTCTGGGCTCCATGCTGCTGGGGGCCAAAGTGGGCGAGACCATCCGGAAGGGCATCATAGATGTGAGCCTTTACAACGAGACGGTGCCCGTGCTCATGGCCGGGGAGGTCAGCGCCATGGTCGGTGAGTTTTCTGGCTATTTGAAGAACTGAATGACGGCCGTCTAGGGTCCTGATGCACATCATCTACACGTATCTCTGCAGCCAGATTAACATGAAACAGGAGGAAACAGAGCTTTGCTCACCATCCCCAAAAGGAATTTAAATAGCTAATGTGATTGCGTAACCCCACAGACTTGATAAAGCTCCTTTTATATTTAAC
The DNA here is from genome assembly GCF_901000725.2 of Takifugu rubripes. Classification (NCBI taxonomy): domain Eukaryota; kingdom Metazoa; phylum Chordata; class Actinopteri; order Tetraodontiformes; family Tetraodontidae; genus Takifugu; species Takifugu rubripes. The sequence goes on along the minus strand of NC_042305.1, from coordinate 14,392,519 downwards.
CTGCACTAGTTCTGAAACGTGGACTTACAACTTCATGGCTACGTTATACTCATACTTTTTGAACTTTCTGGGTCTTTATTCCCTGAAAAAGCCCGTAATTGTCCTCACATCAAACACACCAGCGAGACACAAACAGGAATTTGTGAATGTCGTTGGATTAAAAGGGTGAATGAAAGGCAGGAAAACAATGGGGCTCCCGCGGAGATGGTGCAGATTTAATGACGGAGCGGGTGCTGGGAAGCGCTGATAAATAAGGTGATATTATGCACAGGGGGTTCCCACGTGTTGATCGTTCAGTCGTGGGAGCGCACCACTAAGGGCAGTGTTCTAGCGTTTTGTAAAACAGGAAAACATTTTCAGCCCGTGTGCTGTTCATATTCATAAACGATATTAATTTGAAAAGAGAAACGCAGGAAAATGCTTCTATTGTGTCCAGGAGGAGGTCACATTCAGAACAATACAGACTATCAAAGGAGCCCAGGGCTCATTCCTCTTTCTGACTCAGCGTTAATGAATTCTGATTTGAAAGATAGAGCAGCACACATAAACTATCTTTAAGGTTTATGTTTGTGTGTAGTCTGATTTTCTGTACTTTAAGGCTCTGTCGGAGGCTGATTAAGTATAAAGAATGTGTGAGCTTTGTGTTCTTTGTTCACAGGGTCAGCCGTCTGGCAGCTAATCGCCTCCTTCCTCAAACTGCCCGTTTCTGGGACTCACTGCATTGTTGGCGCCACCATCGGCTTCTCCATGGTGGCCATCGGCACCAAAGGAGTCCAGTGGATGCAGCTCGTCAAGATTGGTACCGGCTGGGTTTTCTCTTCTGCACGTCAAACGCCCCTACATCTGCACTGACAGCACACAGCATTTTCTTGACGGTTTCCTTATTGTTCAAGTTTTGTGGTTCGTCCACATCATCAATAAACAAAAGAACTCACTGAGGTTTCCTCCTCTGGTCGCCGCCCAGCGGCGGTACTGTGTAACTGCAGTCAGTGTGCACATGACATTTTCTCCCCTCCTTCTTCACTGCTTCATAAAGCTCAAACTGCTGGCTTATAACTATGATTAATCTCTGTCTTTTAATCCTCCTCCAGTGGCATCATGGTTCATCTCCCCCTTGCTCTCTGGGCTCATGTCTGGATTTCTCTTCATGCTAATCAGACACTTCATCCTGAACAAGGTGGGCTCACAAACACGCTCTGTCATTGAAACGCCGTGTTCTCGTGCCTATTTCCAGCCAGGTGACTTTTTTTTTATGGTTGTAGTCTCCTTCAAACACAAAACACAGACTGTTGAAAGGACCTCAGTAGAGATAAAATAAAAAAAATCCATTTGATTTGGCAACACGGGCAGCGCTGCAGTTATGCAACGGTCGATCTCGGCGATCCCGGCCACCGGGACAAAAAAAACGTGGCGGATCATCTCGGGGTCAAAACCACGGGATTACATCTGATTTGTCATTTCAGCTGCAGTTGCCCTGCAGCGAGGTCAGACCGGCGTCGCCCCCACCAGATGAATTTACGAGTGTTGCATTTTTGTTCGGCGTAAATAGGTGGTTACTGTAGCGTATCCGTCTGCTGTGATTTGTAGTCATCCGCCTCTTTTGTGTATGCTCGGGTCACACCGAGTGTCAGACCCCTCCTAGAACACACATTGCGCAACAGTGGACCATTAAATACTCCCATGTTGTCATGTGTTTTCAATATTTCTACCCCTTTGACCTGAGCCGAGTGTCCGCCTTTAAGCGAAAGGCACCATTTAGGTTTCTCCACTACTTATTTTGGTTGTAGGATCGCACAGGAAAAGGTGATTTAACTAAGTTAAATCTGGTGATCCTGCCACTTTTATTTACTGTGTGTCATCTGTTTGATCCCTCTGGGAAATCAAGTATGAGGAAGTTAGATAAACCGGTATCGTTTGGCACGCGCAGGATACGTCCGGGCCTGTCTTATCAAGTCAGCAACGTGGTTGTGTTTGACAGTCATTTACATTTAGATGATAATAAAATAACAGTGATAGTTCAGGATGGCATGGCTTTGTTTGTGATGATAAGAATGAAATCTTTTCCAGGATGACTCTGTCCCCAACGGGCTGCGAGCCTTGCCTCTCTTCTACGCCACCACCATTGGGATCAACACCTTCTCTATCCTGTACACTGGAGCGCCCTGTGAGTGCCTGGACCTACTGCTTTTAACACATTTTAACCCGTATTTTAATCAAACCGCCGTGTTGTTCATCGTCTGTAGTGCTCGGGTTAGAGATGCTGCCGATATGGGCCATCTTCCTCATCACTCTGGCCGAGTCACTGGTCTGTGCCGGGCTGGTCTGGGTATTCGTCTGCCCGTGGATGAGGAGGAAAATAGCAAGTACGTATCTGTGTGTGTGTGTGTGTCTGTGTGTGTGTGTGTCTGTGTGTGTGTGTGTGTGCACTCTTGTGTGTGTCATACAAGTCAGGAGAAAGAACTCTCAAGGCTAGAATCTTTCTTATATTTCTCTGGATTCTCAACTGCTGGTCTAGAAGCTTTCAGGTCACAGTTGGAAGATCTTTCTTTAATGGGAAAGTTTGCCAGAAGCCAAAGTCATTCATTAAACAGTCATAAAACAAATGACACGAAAAATGTAACAGTGGGTAGAGCCGGAGGTGGAATACCTGAGACGGCAGTGTTCTGTTCCGCAACTGTTCTGTTCAAGGTTCTAAGTGGATAATGAATCACTTATGCTGATGTGATCTAGCTATTACTTTAAATATTAAAAATTACAGTGTAATTATCTAAGGAGAGTCATTACAGTTGCATCATTTTCTTTGGATTCACTCCCTCATCTACTGTCCCGTTAAGGCTAACGCAGGGCATCCACATAATTAGGAGTCCCAGAGCAGTGCAATAAAAGTACCAGTGACGGTCATCACTGGTTCTGTTTAATTAATGTCAGCACCCAGGGACAGGAACAGGAACAGGCACCTAGGCACACATGTGAGGCTGCTGTAACACCCCCCCCCCCCCTTTAATGTGCTGATTCTGAGGGCCAGTGAGGAGGGTAGGTGATATTATCATTTAATCTGGACGCGATGGCTGGCCAGACAGGTGGGGCATGTGTTTATGTGTTTGCCCTGAGGCATCGGGCTTATCAGCGCTGGGATTAGCTTGGATCATCTGATGTGTGTGGACTGTCGCTGGCGAGTGGTTTCCTGCTTTCCATCACAAAGGTTTGGATACAATAGAAGAGATTTCTGCTGTTCGATCTTTGTCCAGGTCGTCTGAGAAAGGAGCAGGCATTGTCCCGCATCTCTGATGAGGTCCTGGACAAGATACCTGAGGAGGAGGAGGAAAGCCCCGTCTTCAAAGAGCTGCCGGGAGCCAAGGGGACAGATGAGGCCGTGGTGCCCCTCACGGCGGGCAGCGATCGGAGCACCCGCGATTCCAGCGGAGAGCTCTCCAATCAGGCCAACGGAGGCACAGTGCTGCCCAACGGCAGGGTCTACGGTAACTACAGAATACTGGCGTTGGACGTGTCTCGACCCACTTTAGTTTTTACACGCTCCTCGTCCTCTGTCCTTCAGGCCGGACACATTCGATGACCAACGGCTGCCTCAAGTCACCCGTCACGAACGGCACCTTCAGCTTCGATGGCCAGATGCGCAGCGATGGCCAGGTCTACCACACTGTTCACAAGGACTCGGGTCTTTACAAGGACCTGCTTCACAAGATCCACCTGGGCCGCATGGATGACGACCGCTCAGGCTCCAACGCGGGTCAGGCGGACAACAACTACCGCCTGCTGCGACGCAACAACAGCTACACCTGCTACACGGCGGCGATATGCGGCATGCCCGTCCAGCCGATCGCTCGTTCAGAGTCTCACGATGACAACGAGAAGCTGGTGGGGGAGCGGGGATACAGGAGCAACAGTGTGTCCTACACCAAGAAACGGATACGCTACGACAGCTACTCGTCATACTGCAACGCTGTGGCGGAGGCCGAGATCGAGGCGGAGGAGGGCGGGGTAGAGATGAAGCTGGCCACGGAGCTGGAGGGGGTGGAGGAAGAGGGCGCTCCAGCCCCAGGGCCTCTGGATGACCTGGTTGAGGAGGACCATGAGGAGAAAGACAAGCCTGAGGTGTTCCAGCTTTTCCACTTCCTGCAGATCCTCACCGCCTGCTTCGGCTCCTTCGCCCACGGAGGAAACGACGTCAGGTACTCCACTTCCTGTTCTTGTGGTTCTGGCCTTTTCAATCGCTAAATCGTCTCCTCCTGCAGCAACGCCATCGGACCCCTGGTGGCCCTGTGGATGATCTACGAGCAGGGCGGAGTCATGCAGGACGCAGCCACTCCGGTTTGGCTCCTGTTTTACGGTGGTATAGGAATCTGCGCCGGCTTGTGGGTGTGGGGACGCCGCGTCATTCAGACCATGGGGAAAGACCTGACCCCCATCACCCCTTCAAGGTGAGAGAGACACTATGTGTGAGTGTGTGTGAGAGAGAGAGAGAGAGAGAGAGAGATGGAATGTGTGTCTCAACGTGACCACAGACTGGAGTCGCTGCAGTTCCCTGGGTGAGTGACCACACTGCTCATGAATACACCTGATAGATGTTTGTTTACAGTAAATAAATCCCGTAATGTCTTCAGTGTGTCCCCTCTACCCGCCCCCTGCTGGTAAAAACACATTATTTACTCCTCAAGCAAGCTGTACATCCGTGTATTTACACATGCATGTAAATACCATCTGTCTTAACAGACTAAACAAATGGCATCATGCAGTGAATCATATACATCTGAAGCTGAAGTAAACGCACCTTCGTATGGAATGAAACGAATGTTTTCCATCTGTCCTCTGACCTGTTACATAATAACCAAATAAGTTCTCTTTTGGACCTCCGTAAACAGAAGCCCCGGGGCTCCATCTGTCCCAGCACCTGCCGCTCCTCTCTCCTTGAGCTCACTCTCCCTCCCTCTGTCTTCTCCACCCAGCAAGCAAAATGCATGCGCGCGTGCACGTGTTGTTCTGTTCACCTGAGTGTAAAGCCACAGCCGAAACAACAGAACACAGGCTCCGCGCCTGCGGGTCACTCTGCAGTAGATGTGTTCTGTGTGCACGTGTGCATGAACTCACAGGGTCTAGGTTCAAGCTTGGTTTGCTGACAAGAACCTAACAGGTTTCTGCGAGCTGCTTTAGTGTGGAGGGAGTGAGGAACGTCTCTTTTGTCCACGTTTCCCCTCTTTTCTGTGGCTTGAACCCTGCTGGTTAAATCATCAGCTTAGTCTTGTGGCTGAACTCAAGGACGGATTTGCTCTGGTTCTCTGTTCGAAAGGCCCCTTCTGTCCTTTCTGAAGGCTTTTCCTGCCATCCGCCTGACAAAGCAGTGTGTGCACGTAAGGTGTGTGTGTTTCCTGCTTGTCAAAGCTCTTCTTGCTTCGCTTCGCTGTGCTCATTAATGCGTCTTCCCTGGCGTTCCTTTAGTTTTCTCATCTTCTGGGTTTCCAGCGTTACCTGTGTCGGATTGATCGATATGGGAGGGAACTTGTTAACAAGTGACTGAAAGGCCTCTGTTTCACGTCAGTGGTTGTAAAGTTTCTGACTTCATTAAACCCTGCTGTGCTGTATCTGATGTGACGGCGCCGCGGCTCCCGGGCGCTGCAGTGACTGATGTCTTTTCGCCGTTCCTCTCCCCTCCCCCTCCCTCCACAGTGGATTCACTATTGAACTGGCTTCTGCACTCACAGTCGTGTTGGCTTCCAATATCGGAATCCCTGTCAGTACCACCCACTGCAAGGTATGACTGAGCGGCGCCTGCAGACGGCTTCCTCACGCCCCTTCCCCCTCCCCCTTTTTCAGGCATCAGCGGGGGGGTGCAGGGAGCTCCCGCTGCCTCTCAGAGCACGATGGTCTAAATCACTTTAGAAAGGTCCACTGGTGTTTGCAGTGACCTGAATATAATCCCCAAATTCATCCTTTATTGTTTTTTTCCCCCATCATTTCTGTTAGAGATTATAGTCTAAAAGATTCCTTAGAGAATCCAAACGTTCTGCTCTTCTGGCAGCAGTGTGGAGCCCCTTCCCCCTGTTGTTTACAGGAACATCTGATCTGGAGGACGTATCGGACCCCCCCCTCCATCCCTCTGTCGGCACCCTGTCTCATTTTCTGTTTCGTTCCCACCAGATCTTCCAATTTTCTCCCCCAGCAACTGGCATGGTTTGCTGTGTGGCTCCTCCACCGTCCTGTGTGTTCGCACCAGTCAGACACTCCACCCGGGCCCCCCCCCCCCCCCCCCAATCCCACCTGTCACACACGTGTTTTCCACTATTTTTCACACCCCTTTTCCATCTCTCTGTCTCTCCACTCATCTGTCTCTACAGCGGATTTTGCATTGAAGTAATGAGTGCGCTAACAGTGCTTGTTGCATCAAATGTGGGCATCCCAATAAGCTCCACCCACTGCAAGGTATTGGAGTCACTGGTAGTCAGGTTATCCTAAGGAGCGCTGCCACGGCTCCACTCCATTGCTTCACCTGTAGGCGTCAATCACCCAAGCCGATCACAACTCCTGCAGTTGTTGTTTTGACCTCTCCGGCAGTTTCCCTTCAGCAGCAAACACATCCTCAGTCTTACGTGACTTCCTGTCGTGTGATATCGGCCGTCGGACACGTTTGCCAATGCTAATTAGCATCACGCTGCACCTAGTTGGTAAAACTGGAAAAGTATAATACGCCCTCACTTATTTATTCTTCAATAACAATAATAATAAAAAAGAACAATGAGACAGAAATATGCCTGTTTGTAGCCTCTAGGCTAGGCTAAATAATAAACTTGTGCTTTTGATGAACTAATCTGAATTTTACTGCTTCAACACTAAAATAAATAAAGGAATTCCACATATTTTGAAAGGGAAACTGCACGAGGCTCAAAATTGATATTTAATTGCTGATATTGAGGCCAATTGATCATCACCATCCACACCTAACTGTCACTCCTCCCATTCTCTTCCCTTAAACCTGTAATCAACCCCGGTTAAAACCTACATGCTGATGGTTAAAGGTGTAGCTGTGGTGATTGGAATGAGATTATGGGGGGATGTGTGAGATTCACGGGTGTTGTTGAGCAGAAGGACATGGGTAAGATAGCCAACAACACCTGTAACCCACACAGGGCTGATTGGTGAAGGTGTGTGTGTGTGTGTGTGGGGGGGGGGGGGGGGGACTGGCTGTCATTCAGTTTGGTCTCACTTCAATCTGAGCGTTTGGAAACTGTAGATCAAACTGAATGGATGCTGCTGGTGTGTGGGGCGCCCGCTGTGATCCCTCACCAAACGTCTCTGATTGGCTGACGCAAACGCCCATACTGTTGTACACGGGCGTTTAAAATGCTAATTATGCTAAATATTTTAGGGTAGGGGTGGCGCCGCATGCAGAGGGGTGTGAGTGGACCTTCTGACGTGACTGTACTGAATAAAGGTGAAACAAGCGTTGATCGGTGGAGGTCTGACATGAGCCTCAGAGTTGTGACGCTGATCTCAGACCTTCCACGCCTGAATCTGGGCAGACGTCCGATTTCCCGTCTGCTTCCTCTCTCTGAACGAGCTGGACCGAGGTGGAGAGCTGTAGGTTGCGTTGGCAGAGTTTAAGAGGTTAAGTCGCCTCTGAAGAACAGCCTGCAGCTCTTCACGCGGTCAGACTGACCCATTGAGTCCCTGCTGCCGCTGATGTTCTCTTTCTTCTCCCCCCCCCTCCCCCCCACCGGGTGCGGCCTCCAGGTGGGCTCGGTCGTGGCCGTGGGCTGGATCCGCTCCCAGAAGGCAGTGGACTGGCACCTCTTCAGGAACATCTTCCTGGCGTGGTTCGTCACCGTGCCCGTGGCCGGCCTGTTCAGCGCCGCCGTCATGGCCCTGTTCGTCTACGGCATCCTGCCCTTCGTGTGAGGGGGCGAGTTGTTAGAGGGGGGGGGGCGAGCGTGAGGGTTGCAGGTGGTAGAGAGATTAAACAAAGAGAGGGAGATGGGAGTTGAAGGCGTGGAATTGGTTGCAGCGTGGATGCGAGGAGGGTGGGTTCAGTGCTGCCTGGCTCCAGACATCTTTCCCGACCTCACCCCAGTTCCGCTTTTATTTATTCTTGTTACAGAAGAACGTGAGTAAAGAACACGTCACCCCTCTCAGTCGATCCGCTGTACATATAACGACATTTGACAATAACTCTTAACACTAAATATGGCTGATGGACAAAAAAACCCCAGTTATTTTTCCCCTAAATTTTAGGAAAAATAAAAAAGAGACAAACAAATGAAAACAATGAGCCGATTCCGTAGTAAAGCTTCGCTCCCTCTGCCTGCAGTTCCAGGTGTGACCAGCAGTCAAGTGCTTGTTGTTGTTTCCAGATGCCTGTAAATAATCTTATATCGGCCTGAGTGTGATTTGCTGTATTGCGGCTTGCTTTTTAAAGTTGAGAGAAGAAAAAAAAAATAGCGGCCAACCTGTCCATCATCTCACTGTCAACACACTGTCCAGGTTCAGCGGGACGGACGCCTCAGACGGAGGTGATGGGGGGGGGGTCTCACTTACACTTCTGGTTCTCTACCCAAAACCATAGAAAAGATTGGAAGAGCTCCCACAGGGTTTTAGAGATCTCATATTTTTTAATGATGTACTATAGTGTAATTTGTACTGTAAATACTGAGGCCGGAGGGGGGGGGCGTGTCATAGTGGCAGGGTTTCGTTCAGGATTACACGCACACCCGCACGTGCCGATGGATCATAGGATCTTCTGGAGGATTTAAACTCAATCATATCTCTCAAATTAAGGCCACCATCCTGACAGAAGTACCGAAGGCAACGCGTCCGCTTCGCCTCTTTGGCCTTTTTATCGTGCGCAAAGTTCAATAACCGGAGTCGCCTCCTCAAATCGGAGGCTCCCAGCCAATCAGAATTGTCCGTGCACGTCTGCGTCATCATGCGTTGACTCGCCAGCTCCCACATTCGGGCTCGAGGCTCCTCCTCGCATCCAAACCTCACTTTTATTCGCCATATCGGACGCCGATGGTGGCGTCGGGGCCTGGTCGTGCTGCTCGTCGGGGCGATGGCGGGGCCACCAGGGTTTAGGGGCATGACAGACCAGTCAGTTATTGGGGGGGGGGGTTACTGATCATCACCAGCTTTCTATGGGGGTCGCCTGACCTCCATAGTTGAACAAAGCGTTTCGTTTTGAACAAAGGAGTCGCCGGCGGGTGCAACTTCCTCGTGTGGTCGTGGTGTGTTTCCGTTTTTTTTTTTTTTTTTATTTCCGCCCCCCCCATGAACAAAATCTATGCTTAAGTAGCCACTTGCCTTGTAACATTGTGTTTTACCTGTGCAGATACAGTCCAGCGATGAAGTACTGTGGTGTTTACATTGTAACCATATTGTAGAGTATCTGAAAAACGTTGCCTAATGATGCCAATGAAAGACGAACTATTCATGTTTAAGTGCAAGTAAAGAGCAAACAAAAAAACAAACAAAATAACCTAAAGTGTCTAGAAAGAGTGCGAGCGAGCGAGCGTGCACACGATGACCTTTTCTTTTTGTTTGTTTTGGGTTGCAGAGGTCAGGCCTGTGGCGACCCCTGTCCCCCTGTAACGCTACGCGTGTGGATGCAATTCAGTAATGAAGAGAATGACTAAATCATCAAATTTATATATTTTTCTACCATATCTGAGTTAGAACCTGGGCGAGGACGTGCCGCATAAAGAACGGAGGGAACGCGGTCTCGGCGTTCCCGCCTCGCTGGTGCCATGTGCCACACCTCCGGGGCCCAGTGGGTTCTGCTAACATATAGATTGATATGTCAGTTGCCAATAGATCAGATTTTTAAATGACCATTTTTATTTTTTTTTTTGAGGGGGGGGGGGGGGGGGGGGGGGGGGGGGGGGGGGAGTTTAGATTGAAAACGCTTTGTAATTTTGTTTCCCTGCTGCTTCATGAGCTGCGAGAGCGGGTCGGTGGAACCGCTGAGGCTCAGGCTCCGCAGCGGGCCGCGCAGAGCTGCGCTTTCTCACGCACGAGGCCTCAGCACAGCTGCGCACAGCTGCAGTTACCCGCCCTTATCGCCAGGCAACCATCCCTGTCTCGGATTAATCGCGTAGTGGATTGTTGACTTTCTTTACAATTGTATTTTGATGTCGAACCTTTTAATTCGGAGGAAAATTTGAACATTGCTGCCATTTCCTAAGTGATTAACTAATTAAAAAAAGCAATAAACTCCAGCTGCTTATTTCCCCCTTTACTTTAACGCCACCAGCAACAGAACAAACTTATTTCCTGACAGCTATCAGAAGGTTTGGCACTAATTTAATATTCCCAGACTATTGAGCAGCAGGGAGCCTTTTAAATATTCATTGTTTGCTGTAATTGAGCCCTTTTGACCACTGGTTCCGCTCATGAAAGCAGACATCAAAGGGGATTATTAGTTAGTGACACTAACGATGCCAAAAACGTGCTCCGACAGATAAAATATCAGAACTCGAACTCCATATGTGGTGACAGTTGTTGTCTTGTCGGTGGGCGAAGCTCGGCCTCCCCGTGGCCCCTGTGTGACGCACGCTCTTGTGTTTGTGTTCATTCATGCATCCTCAGTCCTGACGGGCCAAAAAGGGACGCGCGGCTCAGGACGGGAGGGGAAGTGGCGGCGGCGGCGAGCACATCTGACCTCATCGGCGCGCGTTCGTGAGTGGATGGGTCAGATCAGACCGTCTCGGCTCGCCTGTAGCCACTCGTGAGAACGGTACGGTCCAAACCTTTGCGTCCCCCCCGCCGCCGCAGAGAAAAGAAACAAATCAAAAGATCGACGTCATCAACCAGGAACGATGACGTCACTGCCGTTTAGGGAGGTTCTATTCGCATTTTAAACCGATTGCGATCGCAGCACGTGCCACGTCTGTGCAATGCAAATGTCGAAAGGCTGCGATCGTGTCCTGTGGTCAGTAGAACCAGCTGCCCTGGTGTGACAGCGCCCTCTAGTGGGAGGGTGCGGGTCGTGATGCTGTTTTGTGGTCGAACGTGCTCCTTTGCTGGCCTGCAGGCTTCTCAGCTGTGTGTCGTCTCTCTGCTGTTTTACTGCTCTTTAACCGTCCGCTCCAGCAAAGATGTAAAAATAAACCAATAAAATAAAGAAAAACAAAACCGTAGCCTGCTTTGACAAAATCTTTACGGATCTTTTGATTTGCATATATTGTACTGTAATGTTTTTATTTAAGATTTTAGTGGGAGAAAATTGTCTGCTTTTAAACTGAATAATGGGAATTAAAATTACAAAGAATTCATCTCTGAGTCCTGTCGTCTTTTTTTGTTTCATCACACATTTCTGTCAGGCCAGAGCTTTACATTGTCTCCATGGTAACGCTGAACTAAGCTGCTCTCAACACGACATTCTGGAGTTTGAAGTCCTAGATGTTTCTGCGTTAAGTAGGTTAGAAAATCAACCTTAAATTGATAACAAGTCTTTATTATTGTATATTTCTGTGATAAAACTTTACAAATCATGTTCACATCTTCTGACGTACATATAATTTAGTAAGAGCTGTTTAAGATTAAAGTCTCCTAAAGATCTTTCACGCCGACATATTTCTGCTGTTGCCATGGTGAAAAGAAGCTATTTCCTTCGCTGATATAATTATTGCTAATTAATTAGCAGAAGCCACTTAAAATAGATCCCTACCACTCAGAGACGGAGCGGACGGGACCTTGGACCTTCTCTTACCATGTGATGCAGCCTTTACTAATGAGTTTGCCCCTGTTCCGACCAAAATATCAGCAAAATAACGACAACAAAACCAGCTGGTGGTGTTGGGTTAGTTCATTTCCATCCAAATCATTTTTATTATCCTCCAAACGGAAAAGTTTACCCTGTGATTTGAACTGTTCACCAAGCCAAAGAAAAAAAAACATACATTTGCATTTCTTCAGGTAGCGTCGGAGGCGTAAAGAGGGAAACGGCGGAACTCTCTCCTTCCAGTCACGTGATAAATAACCTTTGCATTGGTGAGTAATGGAGAGATTAATTTCAGATCACGGGAAGCAGAAGAAGAAGTGACTGTCTTGTGAGAGAGCGGGGGGGGGGGGGCACACGTTGGAAAAGGTCAGGGGCGGGTTGACCTCCGCCCGGGAGGCGGAGGATCTGTAGTGTACGCAGACGGACTCTGGAGACGCCATTCAGAAAGGTGCCCGCGGTCCATAAAGCAAGGTCACGTGACCCGAGATGGGTGACGTCACGGGAAGAGGGCGGGGTCTGAGACCGAAGCTGGACCTCCCCCGTCGGTGTGCACTTAAAAATGGGCACGTGGTGATTTAAGCTCATGCTTAAGTTGTGTTCAACCATCCGAGCACTCCAAAAACGATAAATACACACGGCGGCGTTGGGCCGGGGGGGCGCCGGCGTGCGATGTGTTTGTCTCCTAAATGGCTAACTACGCTTCTGCTCGTCCGCTAGAGGAAACACAGGTCACGGGGGATTGTTTAGCGACGTCCATATAGATTCTTCTGTAATATATTTATATAGTTTTCTCTCGCGCGCGCGCACACCCGCGCCGCTCGCTCGCACATTCGCTCGTCTCACTACTTTTACTCGATGTACACAACGTAATAAACACAAGGTCGAGTGGGGGGGAGACGGAGCTGAAATGACAATCACTGGAAAAGAAATTAAAACAGCCGAAAAGAACCGCAGTCTGTTTCGTCTTCCATTGGCGTTTGGGCCGATCCAACAGTCGGCCAGTCACAATGGCGGTTTAGAGGGAGGGGGGGCGGCCGTATCATCAAAGGGGCGGGGCCGGGGGCTCTTTCTTCGCCGGGGCCGACTTGGGCGTCGTTTTTGTCGTTTTGACGGTCGGGGTCGTCTCCTTGAGGTTGAGGTTCTCCAGGGCCACGTCCAGGGTCATGACCTCAACGCAGCCCATGGCCTTGAAGTCGGCGAAGTGCCGCAAAGAGCCGTGGCAGTCGTCTTCGTCCTCGGAGGAGGAGGCGGCGGCGTCCTCGTTGGGCAGCAGCGTGGAGAGCAGCAGTTCCGTCACGAACAGGCTCCGGTCGGCCCACTTGGCCTCGCACGCCTGCCTCTCCGCCTCGGACAACCGCGGTTCGCTCAGCCTGAGGAGACAGAGCGGCACAACAACACCGTCAAGCCTGAGAGAGAGATGTTTGGTTGCCAGGCAACAGGACAGAATCAAGTCCTCTTTAGCCCCACCTGCTGAGGAGAAACTGGGAGCTGTGGGAGTTGTGCTGTGTGCTGGACTCTGCTGGGCCCGGGTTGGGACTGGCGTTGGTGTTGTGATTGATGCTGGGGTTGGGGTTTGGCGGCACCGAGTTGGCGTTGAGGATGGCGTTGGCCCGGCCGCTCCCCCGGGTGGCGTTGCGCGCCGTCTCCAGCTGCTGACGCGCCGCCTGGGCCTGCTGGCGCTCCAACTGGAGCTGCATCTGAAGCTGCTGCAGCTGAGAGGCCGAGGGGCCCGAGCTGAGCTGGCCCCCCGCGGAACGCCGCACCCCCGACAACTGGGACAGCAGCTCTGGAGGGGGGGGGGGGGGGGAGGGAGGGAGGGAGGGAGAGGCTTCCGTTAAAGTGGCAGCAAAGCAAACATCAAATCACGTCTGGGCCGCTTTGATCCGTGGTGTCAGAACTATTTACAGGAGTTAAACTGTGATCCCCCCCCCCACCCTAAACTGCAGAGCTATGAACCGAAAAGGGAACAAACAGGGTCATCAGAGGAAGTGGGTGCTGTTTTTGAACAGGGACCCTCATTATGGCACAGCTGGAGCTGACATGGCAAATGCCAAGCGCTGAACCGGATTAAACCGGGGACGGGACCAACAAGGAATCGCCACAGCAACGACTCTGCTGGCAAACAAGCAGTTGTTCAAAACACTGTGTGTGTGTGTGTGTGTGTCTGTGTCTGTGTGTGTGTGTGTGTGTGTGTAGGGGGGGGGTTGTCACACTGACCTGCTATGGGGTCCATGGCCTCTCTGGTGTAGTTGGAGCTCTGTGAGGAGCTCTGGCTGCCAGAGAGCCCCCCTGTGGTGCTGCTGGTGAAGTGCATGTTGGACCTCCGGGCCCGTGGACCCCCCAGCCCCCGGCCGGGGTGGAACATCCTCCTCACGTGTCGAACCCCGCTGGACTCGTCGTGAAGCTCTCAGTTAAAGAACGCACCTGATCCTGATCTCAAGGTTGCTTTTTTTTTTTTTTTTTTAACTCCCGAGAGTTCATTTCTAACTTTAGAATCTATTGGAAAATCTGGAAAATGTACAAATTCGTGCCTCCCGACCGTTACACAACCTTTACATGCGGCAGACGCCTGGATATTTATGCGAGCTGGACGAGGCTTCTGAAGGAAACCGACTCCTCGCTCGCCACAACCGACGAAACCAGCAGAAAACGAGCTGGATCCCACTGACCGATCACATCACCTGTCACTGGCTCCTGTGATCCATCCCATCCTCCAGCTGTTGGTGACGAGGGGGAACCGCTCTATAGGTACTACAGCAACTAACCACCGGAAACATCAAAAGAGATCAAAGAACGACCTGGACGCGAGCGTGTGGGGAGGATATCAGGTCTCGGGGCGCTCTGTGTTCAAGTGTGAGATGAGCAGCGAAGTCGTCGGTCACATGGTTCGGGTCTCCGCCGGGCAGCGCCGCACATATGGGGCAGATCTGGGAGGAGGGGGGGGGGGACAGTGAACCTGTGAATCGGGGCAGATTGTGCAGAACAGGGCAGTTTGGGGGAGGGGGGGGGGGGACAGGAACGCACCACTTCTGTGGAGGTCTCGGTGTGATCTGCTGCCACGTGCTCCTGCAGGGACATCTCTGTGTAGCCCATCCTGCCACAGTAGGGGCAGGTGAAGGCCTGGGGCTGCTCCACTGAGAAGGCCTCACCCCCGTAGTACAGGTCTGGGGAGAGAAGTGGGGGGGGGTGAACAGGGGAGTAGCGAGTCCTGGACCAGACAGCATCATGTTGGGACAGAGAGGAAAGCAGCACAGCTGAATGAAGCTAAAACAGCGGCGCCGCCCGTGACTGAGATTAAATGGACTTACAGTTAATAAGATCTGGGCAGGACCGAAATATCTTTATCCTGCGGGCTGCTGATGCCAATAAAAATGTTTTATTAGGGATAAATGGAGCCCAGACACGTAAAGTCCTGGGTCACATCAGTTACTGTAAAACCACTTGGCTGCAGGATTCCAGGCTGAAAACAAAAGCAGGAGCCAACAAAAGATAACACACACACACACACACACACACACACACAGTAAGAGATTTTCCCACTGCTGCAGGCACATCGATGCCACCAAACAACGTTACCTCAGATGATCCGATTGGGAGTCTTTCCCACATTTAAAACTATCCAGGCGCTCCCGCCTCCTCTAAAAGGAGCCTCGAGGAGGTAAAAGGAGAATCTGGGAGGTTTTGGACAGAGTCTGGAGCCGCCAGTCGCCCGCGGGACAGACAAACACGGCGACACACAGGCACAAACGGCGTCCGGTCCACCTACCGAAGTCGACCCGGGTTAAGATGCACTGCATGGGGTGCTCTGTGGTGTGTCTGGTGGTGGTGGCGCCGCTCT